>NC_090242.1:36842281-36859781 GCF_024489055.1 Chanodichthys erythropterus | reverse complement strand
CGCACAATTTACTATGTCGTTCCCTCAATTTTAATAAAACATACGCAAGATCCCTCGATTTGCTAAATCGTACACATGATTTACTATTTCGTTCCCACCGATTTGCTAAATTGTGCGCTCGATTTACTCTATTATAGTTTTCTTGCATGTCATGTGCGTACTCCGTAGTAGACAACTTCACTGATTATAACAGAAGTTTGTGAGATCTATAATCTATGAACTTAGACGAGTGGCAGTTTTTTAATGATTATAAAGGGAGTTTGCTAATGTAATATAGATTTTATACAACAATTCAATAAACATGAAGGTAACATTAAGTGACTTATTGTCAGATTTTGCTCCATTTCGTCAACGAAAATAGTTCCACAAAAAAAAAAAAAAAAAAAAAAAAATCACAGCTAAACCGCGGCGCATCTCTGAGCTGTTTCCTTCATGAATGAATCTGCGTATTCAAACAAATCTAGTGAGTCAATGATTCAATGATCCATTCATAAAGATCGATTGAATGAATGATTTAGTGACTTGCTGCCCCCTACTGGCAGTTTCAGTTTCATTTTTAAAGAATCATTTCAGCTATTTAAATCATTTAATATTTCTATATTCAAAACTTTGTATTTAAAACATTAATCTCATAAATGTAAGCGTAGAGCCCTGTATATTCCGGGATTTTCAGAGTCGACTTCATTTGCTTCACTTTACATCAAAACAGCGTCAGCAATAAGAATACAAGAGTGCTGTTTTTATTACACAGTAAATTCTTTTCTTCGTCACAAAACCTAAACCTCCCTTTATTAAAACAACACACTGACCAAAAGAGTCCAGTCGAGAAGCTGTCAGTAACACACTCATGTCAGTAAATGAATCTTTTGTTTGTTGTGCTCTGTTCTGATGAATGGACCCGTCTGTCCGTCTCTCCAGTGGGTCAAACACTGATCCATTCATCTGCAACACTGAGCCTCTGTTTACCTTGACGACTGGTCGCCGTGGAGACGGCGGGTGGCGGTTGTGTGCACATCTGAGAGTGAACATGTGACAGTCATGTGATGCAGACGAGTTGCTCAGCAGGTACACACACACCTGCTTTAACTGACTGATGTGAATCCACACCTGCTGCACATTCATTCACCCCACAGAAATATTATTATTAATAACATTATGACCCAGATCAGTTTCAACTCTGTCAATCACTCGCAACATCAGTGAGAGTTCCAGCTGATCGTGTGTAATGTTGAGTTTCTAATGAAGTGTTTGGATTAATGTTTTTGAAAGAGTCTCTTCCGCTCACCAAGGCTGCGTTTATTTGATCAAAAATACAGTAAAAACAGTGAAATATTATTAGAGTGTTAAACAGCAGTTTTCTATGTGAATATATAAAGTGTAATTTATTCCTGAAATTTTCAGCATCATTACTGCAGTCTTCAGTGTCACATGATCCTTCAGAAATCATTATAATATGATCTAATATAATCTTCTGTAACATTATAATTGTCTTTACTGTCACTTTTGATCAATTTAATGCGTCCTTGATGAATAAAAGTATTAATTTTCTTTAAAAAAACAACTTTTGAACGGTTTGTGCATTTCCTCTGATATGACTCTTGGTGAGTGTGAGTTTGGACAGCAGAGATGATGATGATGATGAACATGGATGAATACAGGACATTTCTAATGTTGTTTTTCACTAACTCTATTAATGCTGGAAACCCCCTTGAGCTATGACATCACATCCTGTCTCCGCTCTCCTGTTTTTGGCACAGGATACACGAGTCACTGTGGAAAATGTCCTGATTGGCTGCCAGCAGTGATGTCATGTGATCTGTCTGTCGTGGGAATCATTTTTACATGTTCATCAGTGTGTGTGTGTGTGTGTGCTGCTCTCATTATTCACGTTAACAGTATTTATGACACATTAATATAAAGTGTGAATAAACATCCCATCAACACACACACACAAACACAAACACATATGGCAGTATTTCACTGACACCACCCGTCAAAACAACACTGATGACCTTTGACCCTGTGACCGCAGACACCATCACAAACACATGCTACTTAAACAAACATCTAAACCGACCAATGAGAGCGCTCGACACACACACACACACACACACACACTTCTGATGATATTTTTAGCTGTGCTTCTGCCAGAAACGATCACTGGAACACAAACGAAAACATCTGAAGCTCTTTGAGAAACAAACAGCTGATATAAACATGAACACACTCAGCACAATCAAAGCCCCGCCCCCGGTGACATCATCACCGCTGTATGTAAATGAGCAGACCCGTGATTATAGATTATAGTTATGACCAACTCTTACATCACACTGCAGTTATCTGAGCTGGAAATAAAAAAATACTGTTTCCATATTTAATAAGAGTGTGTTTAGTGTCGTATAGCAGAATGTGTGTGTGTGTGTGTGTGTGTGTGAACGGATCACGAGTGCAGGTGAGTGTGTGTCACCATGGTAACGAGGACTTCACAGGAACAAACACATGATCGTTCAGTCCTGATGAAGCTTCATTCACTGGACTAACAGGAACTGCTCAGATTTATAAACTACATCTGCAGATTTGAGGAAAAAATTAATTGCGATTATATTTTTCTGATATTTTTCCCCAGGTTTGCTGTGCTTGTTTGATTATACATCAATATCACTATAAAGAAAGAATAAAAATAATAAATAATATAAACAAAATTAATATAATCAGAATTTTATTTTACATTATAACTGTAAAATTACAACACTAATATTGTCTTAATTTCTTCATTTTCAAATGTTATTTCAGCCCTTGAAGCTTTCTGATCATAAATTTGTGAAGATGACTCAATCTCGACCAGCGGATCACGATCTGCTCGCGTAAATGAACACAGCGTATAAATTTACTGAATTAAAACACAGCCGTTGTGATTTAATAAATCGCACGGAGCCGTATGGTCCACATAAACATCTCCAAACTGAAGCTTCACGACTTCACTTGTTTCTCCGATCCGCACCAGCAGACACGCACCGTTATGAACGCGGATTTTACTTTCAAATTAGCTCTAATTGCTTGGTTATTATTCTTAATGAAAAACACAACAACTACATAAACACAACTAATCCTTTGCAGGTTCTCTATGAGCACTGGGTTTAAAACCAAAATACTGCAAAAATCTTCCGCCATCGTCTCGTCAGTCAGCTCCTGATAATCTGACTCCTGCTGCTGATCTGTGCCGCCACTCGTTCGGCTCACGCTATATTGAGCAGACGCGTTTAGTTTTTAATTGTAGTGTCTGTTTTCTAACTGAACTAAATTATTTTTATTACTATAAAAACATCAAAATGACAGTGGTGGCGGTGCTACGGTGGGCAAGTGACGTAACCATATGTGTATGTGTGTGTGTGTCATTGTGCCGGCAGCAGCTGATGCTGGATCAGGTTTCGGGCTGAACGGCTGACAGATGGTAGTTTAGGTGTTCAGTGACCCGTGTGCTGATGGTGGAGGGTCAGAATCATGTCTGACCGGAGCCTGAACACTGACGTGGGCTCGTCATCATGGCTTTAGTTTAGGTTTAGGTCTACTTTAAGGCCTGGTTACACAGACAGGGCTTAGATTAAGCCAAGATTAGACATTAGTTTAATTAGGACATTTAAGTAGCTTTTATAAACATACCCTAAAAAAAAACATCTTGAGACGAAACAAAGAGACTGACATATTGTAAAAATGTGCACATTCAGCGCAACCAAAGCTCTGTGAAAAGTAAACAAAGTTTTCGGTGAAAACAGCTCATCACACACACAGTCCGGGACTAGACTTGAGCTTCTCTGTGAAACCGGGAAAGTGTTTAGGCTCCACCCACATCCCAGAGAAGCTCTAAATCACTCCAGTTATTAATATCTGAGCTGTCAACTGTCACATGTCAATCAATAACAACAAGCAGCATCAATCACTGATGATGAATATTCTCTGATTCACACAGGAGCCGTTCCCATGACGTCTCGAGGGCCGCCCAAACTACACTTCCATTCATACGCATGCGAATATGGGAGACAGGAAACACAAACTCAAGTTGTAAATAAATACTAGAAAATGTTTGTCCAGACAAACTTTGAAGTTGGCTTGACAAAGCAGACCAGAAAGTCTCAATGGCTTAGAAATGCTTCATAAAATGGCAGCTTAATAGAAGCTAATGAGCTTTTGTCAGTTGGAGTTTGAAAAGTTTGTCAGTTGGAGTTTGAAAAGTTTGTCAGTTGGAGTTTGAAAAGTTTGTCAGTTGGAGTTTGAAAAGTTTGTCAGTTGGAGTTTAAACAGTTTGTCAGTTGGAGTTTGAAAAGTTTGTCAGTTGGAGTTTGAACAGTCTTGGCTCACCTGAACATTCCGTCAATGAAAGTCAATGGGTTTTTTTACAGCCTTTTTAGGAAAAACGTAAGTCGGATTAGTTAGAAAGGATATAGCACACAGTCAGCCAAGTTTGGTGGTTGTAGAGTTAAAGCTCTAGGAGTTATATATAATAATATAATACGTTTATTAGCATTTCAATAAGTTGGCTTTCTCATATTATTGAAGATTTACAAGAAAATACTATTTCAGTCTTCCTGCCTCCAAATTTCATTTCTTTGTAATTATTCGTGAAATTTACTAACAATCTGAGTGAAAATAGTTTCAAAGTAAACCAGATTTATTTCAGTGTCGATGAGGATTTGAAACGTTGGTAACACTTTATTTTACAGTGTCCTTGTTACACATTAAGGTGTAGTTACTATAGTAATAACTATAAATTATGCATAATTACATACAACTAACCCTAAACCAAACTCAAACCCTTAATATTACTTACTACTTAAAATAAAACATAGCCTAACTAAAATGTTTTTAGAGATTTCCCTCATATAGAGATGAATGGGAAAAAAAAGTATGATGCACATGTATGATTTTCAGCTGTCATGACATGTGTTAGAGTGTGTGTGTGCGCGCTTTTTTTTTACAACAGTTTCAAAGCAGCCTTACAGAAAATGATGTTTATACTATCTTAATATCTTCAAGTCGCATTTATCTCAGAGCTAGACGATAATATTTCGTGACGATATAAACAAACAATCAAGCAGTTGAGATTTACTTTATACTAGATATCCAGCTTTATATAGCAAACTGCGCGAGAATACAGTTACATTTCGCGGCGCTATAATGTGAAAGTGAACGAGCAGAACTCAAATCCGGGTACCCGCGCGTGTGCGCGCGCCTGTCTCACCTGCTGCAGGTGTCTCTTGGCTCTCTGCAGCGCGTCCTCGTAGCCCTTCTGCCGCAGCTCGCTCAGACTCTCGTAATATTCCTCGGAATCGTCGCTGTCCGGAAACAGAACCTGAGACAGGATCTTCCATCCGCAGGTGTCGAGCGCGTGACCCAGATACACCTGCAGCTGGAAGCAGAGCGCCTCCGTGTCGCGTGCGCGCATCTCCGGGACGCCGAACAGGACCGACCACACGGCCGTCTGCTCCTCGGGGAAGGCGGGCAGACACGGCTCCAGGTCCGAGTTGACGGCGCACAGCTGCAGGTGAGCGGCCCGCATGTCCTGGAAAGAGAAGAGGCCGGCCCAGCTGAAGTCCTCCCGCGGGCTGAGCTCCGGATCCTCCGCGACCTCCGCCGCCGCCGCCGCGTCCAGCAGCTCCAGGTCAGCGCTCTTGCTCGGACTTTTCACCGGCCTGCTGCTGGCTCGCTCTCGGCCCGGGCTCTCTCTGGCCCGCGCTGGTTTGTCCGCCGTCAGCTCGCCCTCGGCCGCCTCGAGCAGCGAGTCCCGCGCGGCGCTCCGTTTCTGGACGGTTCGGTTGTGGCACGTGACGGCGAACTTTCCTTCGATCTCGTTCCAGGCGACGATGAAGACGAACTTGTGCTTCTCTTTCTCCTCGAAAACATTCGGTCGGACCGAGACCCATCCGGACTCCAGCGCGTCCTCCATCGCGAATGACATGCGAATAACAAAGAAACCCGAACCGAGACCGAGTTCACGCGGAATCCGCTCTAGAGAGTAGAAGAAAGGCCAGACTAGCGGACGCGGATGAACACACTTAAACCGTCCGATAATAACATCGATTTCCCCTCTGTTTCTGTCGTCCGTTAACGCGCGCGTCGTTCGCGCTGCATACCTGCGCGCGTCGCGTCACCTGCCGCCTGCGAGGCCTTTTGTCCGCTAATCCGCATCTTTAACATCGCGAATGTTTCTCATCCGACGACGACTGGGCGCTGACGTCACAGAGAGGAGGACGTAAACATCTGCACGTGGGACACGCACTCTGCGTGATGATGCAATCAGAGGCGCAGGAGACGCACGGTGGTCGTCGTGGCTCAATTCGTGCACCTTTTTTCTGTGTTTTTTTGTTTTTGTTTGTCAGTTTGTCTTTGTTGTCTGTATTAAAACACAAGATGCTTCAACTGTGTAGTTTGTGCTCTAATGTGAAGACAAAAGCGATCAAACAGCTGATTTATCTCTCTCTGATCAATAATTCATTAAAAAGTCGCATCATGTGACCAGGCACACGTGAATAATTAATCATGTAACGTGTGATTACTATGGAAGCCCATTTCCGCTACATAAGAAAACAAATCATGTTTTGGTAAATCATAATTATGAATTTATTCGTGACATTAAAAAGTCGAAATTATTACATAAAAAGTCATAATTATGACAAGTCATGAGGTAAAAAGGCAAAATTATGATAAAAGTCGACATTATGATTTACTGTGTGACAAAAAATGGTGAAATTAAAAAGCTGACATTGACTTAAAAAGTCAATAAATATGAGTTAAAGTCGAAATTATGTCATATTAAGTCATAATTATAAGTTTTTAAAATATCTAAACTGAAATTAAAGTCGAAATAATGTCGACTTATGTCATTATTTTTTTTCATAATTTCGAATTTTTAATGTCATATGATTTTTAAAAGTCATTATTTCCATGTACTATGTCATAATTTCGGCTTTTTATCTCATAATTATGATTTTCCGAAGGATTTTTTTTCTTGTGTACCGGAAATGGGCTTCCATAATTTCCTCTTTTCAAGTGATGTTTTCCTCCGTTGGTGTTTTTGACAACAGGGAAAGTTAATTTCCGTCCTCCAGATGGCGCCACTGACCGCCAGCAAAACATTGTGACGCCTCAAGAGTTTGGTCTGTTATGAACTGAGCTTTATTTTTTAATTAACTCTTTCACTAGTGGATATTGTCATTGTTTTTAAACAGCGCTCATAGTCAGACAAGCACTGGATCATAATGTTAAAGATGTTACATTCGTCATTTATTACCATGTGCACTTTCACATTAATGATACTGTAAATGCATTAAAGCACAAATCTTCTTTATGTAAGTAGCAAAAACAATTGTGTTTAATCAAAACCTAATTTTTAAGCTCCATTTCTTTATTTTAATTAAAACAACAGTGAGAAAGAGTGAGATCATGATGAATGTTTATTGAGCATCAGAAATGGAAACACCGTGTCAGACTGGAGTGTTCTGAACATCTGGAATGCAGTCATCAGTCAAATAAAGCATGTCGATTACACCTCCACAGGCACAATTAAACTTTTAAACACATTTCAATTTATTTGGTTTTTACAGAACATCTGGTCCTGCTGAAGTAAACAATCCTATTCATGATATCGCGTTTGGTTCGTAAACGTACACTGAGGAAGAGAAGAGCTGGACAGATCGTCTTGCGTATCTTCTGTCGGCTTCTAAACGCGGCTGCAGCTCGACCTCTGACCCTCTCAGTATTTGGCGTCGGCTTTCTCGAACAGCGGGCGCAGCTGCTCTTTAGTCGTGGCCTCCCTCTGCTGCATGAGCTCGGCGTGACCTTTGGTGACCCCCCAGCCGTCGGGAGTGGACATGGACGGGCACAGCGGGCGTCCGGACGCGGGCTTCAGCTTCTCCCAGTAATCACGACGGGCCCTGCGGATCACAGCGACAGACATTCATGAGCGATACATTGCAAACGCACATGCAAGAGTCTCCACCTACTGGTCTGGAGGAATAACCCATGATTATTGAGTCAATCATCGCTAGTACTCGTGTTCAGAATGATTGTGATCGAAACTATAACGAATGTTCATTAGTAATACATCACAAACGCACCAGTATTTGTTGTGTTTCATGTACGAGATGTTTGAATAATACATCACAAACGCACATACGAGAGTCTCCACCTACTGGTCTGGAGGAATCAATCGTGGAGGAATAACCCGTGATTATTGAGAGTCAATCATCGCTAGTACTCTTGTTCAGAATGATTGTGATCGAAACTAAAAAAAAAAACGTTCATTAATAATACATCAAACGCACATATGAGAGTCTCCACCTGCTGGTCTGGAGGAATCAATCGTGGAGGAATAACCCGTGATTATTGAGAGTCAATCATCGCTAGTACTCTTGTTCAGAATGATTGTGATCGAAACTAAAAAAAAAAACGTTCATTAATAATACATCAAACGCACATATGAGAGTCTCCACCTGCTGGTCTGGAGGAATCATTATTATTGGGTGTCAATCATCACTAGTACTCGTGCTCAGAGTGATTGTAATCGAACCTCTAACAAACATATATAACTCTGTATGTGAAAATGATTCTCTCTCTGTCTCACCTGGCTCTGACCCAGGGTTTGGTGTGCATTTCCAGTCCGCTGCCCCACATGCCGTGTTTCTGAGACGCCTCGGGCAGGAATCCTCTCTCAACGGCGAGCTCCTCGGCCACGGCGCGGATGTGATACGGCTCGTACCCGCAGCAGCCGCCAATATAACGGATGCCGGCCTTATAGGCCTCCCTGGCGTACTGCTGCATCTCCCAGCGGGTCAGGATCCGCGGCTCCAGAGCTGAAAGACACACATTCACATATTCACGTGTTCGTCTTATTAAGAAAACTATTTTAATGGCATTCGTTATGGCAGGAATGTGTTTGTGTACCGAAGGGGAACTCGGGCAGGTCGATGAAGCCCTGGCAGCTGCAGTCGGGTGTGTGATACGCCAGCGGCTGCGTCATATAATGCGCTTTCAGACCGGCTTTCTCCACGCCCGCCTTCATCATGGACACGGTCTTCACACAGGTCATGGGGTCAAAGTGACAGTTCACACCCACGATATCAGCACCTGGACAGACACGCGGGACATCAGAACTCCATCTGCTGATGCTGAAAAGGGTGTAGGTGCGTCCCCGTTCACACACTCACTTTAGTTAAAGGATTAGTTCATTTCTGTCATTAATCACTCTCTCTCATGTTGTTCCACACCCGTAACACCTTCGTTCATCTTCAGAACACAAATTAAGATGTTTTTGATGAAATCCGAGAGACTCGTCCATAGACTGCAATATAATCAACACTTTCAAGGTCCATAAAGGTACTAAAGATGTTGTTAAAACAATCATGTGACTGCAGTGGTTCAACCTTAATGTGATGAGGATACGAGAATACCTTTTGTGTGTAGAAACGAAACAAAAATAATGACTTTATTCAACAATCTCTTACAGGTGTGGAACGACTTGAGGGAGAGTTTTTCTCATTTTCGGTTGAACTCACTCTTTACGTTCTGAGAACGTTATGCTAATGTTCCCTTAAACGTTATTTCTGAACGTCCAGTTTTTTAAATATTTAAAAAAAAAAAAAAAATTCTTGGTTATGTGAACGTTAAAGGACACGTTCCATTTTCAAACATTATGGGAACATTACTTTTGAGCGACATAATGTTTTTGTGCTAACGTTTTGAGAACATTAACTTTGAACAATGTTCTATTGGAAGAACGTTTGTTCAGAACCTTGCCGGAACGTTCTGAGAGCGTTCCCTGTTAGCTGGGTTTATAAAGTGTTTTTGTGAGACGCACCTGCTCGAACCAGTCTGACGGCACACTCTCCAGGTGTCACTCCGTGCATGTCTCCCTCAGGTCCAATACACAGAGTCGCTGCTACAGGCTTTCCTGTCGCCTTCAGAGTCTGGACGGCCCATTCAGCCTCCTCCACGTGCTCGAAGTACTGCCAATCAATCAATCAATCAATAACCAAACTAAAGGCATGTAGAATTAGCAGAGCGAATTTACGATCCTCACCTCGGCGATCAGAAAGTCTACGTTCTTCTTGATGAAAACGTCCAGCTGTTTCTTGAAGATCTTCTTGACCTCGTCTTCGCTCTTGCAGCTGAGGTACGAGGGCGTCTGCGAGACTCCGCCCGCCACCAGCGCGTCACCCTCATTGGCTACTTCTCTGGCCAGGTCACACGCCGCCTCGTTGATCTGCTGCCCCTGCGGTCAGATGGCATTATGGTGAGCAAACATCACCCGAGTCTTTAGGTTTTTATCTGAGGTCGGAGTGTGTGTAATGTTTCACATGAGCTCATGAAACTGTGTGTGTGTGTGTGTGTGTGTGGCTCACAGTGAAAGTCAGCTTGTTCCCTCTGTTCTCCAGTTTGTCATCACTGGCGTAGAAAGTGAAGGTCTGCATGACATTTGACCCGGCCCGCAGGAACTCCCTGTGCAGCTGTCGCACTGACAGACAGAAATCACACGTTACTTCGGAAATAGAGTCTAAACACACTTTATGAGAAAAACGTTTAATCTAGACCGTGTTACTGAATGATTGCCATGGTACAAATCAAAATCAGGGTGGAATGAGGGAATCTCACCGGCCTCCGGGTGCTCAGCAGCGGCCTCTGGCGTCCAGGGTCCGGCCTTCACGTATCCTCTCTTCTCCAGCGCGAACACGAACCCTCCGTCTCCAATCACCACCTCACCCGCGCCCAGGCGCTCCAGAATACCCTGCACACACACGACATGAGGGGAAAATCACACATTTTCACAGCAGAGAGACGAATGAACGCGCGCAACAACTGCGCGCGTCCGGCAGGAGTTTTATTCCGTCTGAACCGCATTAACTCACTTTAACGCGCGTTTGTGTGTTTCTGCTCATGATATATATGAATAGCTGAGATGAACAAACCTGCAGGAGCTCATGCGTCGTGTGAAAATAACGCGCTTACAAACTACAAACTGGACTGTAGAATCGGAGAAAGTTTCTAGATCAGTCACTCACCCTCTTGGATCCGACTGGTGCCATGTTCTGCTGTAGATTCAGGGACAGATGGAGACCTTCAGGAGAGCTCAGGGAGACTGGAGTGAGATGAACATGAGATGAGCTCTTATAAAGCACCGCTGGAGGGGTGTGTGTGTGTGTGTGTGTGAGTGTGTGTGTGTGTGAGTGTGAGTGTGTGTGTGTGTGTGTGTGTGTGAGAGAGAGATCGGCCCCTTGTAACCTAAACTAGTTCACAATGTTACTGGTTAATGTTTATCTTTCAAACTCAGAACATCAGAGTGATATTCAATAATCATGTCTTACGTCACATTCCCCTGATAAACACACTTGGAGAAATAAATAGTCTGTCTTTGTCAAACTTGTATATATATATATATATATATATATATATATATATATTTCCCTTAAATAGAAATTCTATCTTGGCACATATTTTATGCTGTAAAATAAAATGGAAAATGAAAATAAAAGGAAACTATTTTAAAGCGCGCAGCAAAAGTTTGTTAAAACTTGTGATGTAACAAAGATCATATGTCAACTTTTGCACACTTTAGGTTGTATTTTTTACATTAAAAGTACAAAAGTTGATGATGTGATTTATTTTTGTTTCGTTTTTGTACATATAACAGAAACTAATTATCACACAGCTGCAGATGTTTTGCTGCTTGATCGTGTTATTGATCATTGATCATGTCAGAGCTGATTATCAGTGCGTGTGTTTGAGCTTCAGAGACATTGATCATGTGATCTGCTGCCTTGACACATTTCACTGTCCACACACACACACACACACACACACACACACACACAGTCAGGGTTGCTGCAATCTTTGTTTATGTAGCAGATTGTTCATTCACTCAGACTGTTTATGAAAGATATATTATTGCAGGTCATCACCGCAGTGCGCGCGCGCAAAAGAAATGAAAAACACTGAAAATAATGTGTATGCCTGTGTTATGTTAAGATGTTGTGTGCACTGAATCATTCTGTGTTATAATTTGTATTCAGTGTTTTCTCGTGTAGGTCATTTGTAAAATACAGCAAAACAGGAATCCCCTCATAGACGCGCCGCGTGCGCGCGCTGCTCGTGCGTGTTTCTGCGTGACCGTTTGTTTGGAAACTCTGAGCTGAACTCAAGACTGAACTCAAGACAACTTCGTTCGGACCACCTGCACAAAATGTCGCGAATATTAAACGCGTTTAACGCGCTCGTGAGGCGAGACTTCAGGAGAAAAACACTGCGCGTTTCTGCGCGGAGCTTCGCGACTGATGACGGGTGAGAAAAACCTGAGATTTCTGAGAAAATACGAGTTATATCTGAGAAAAATAGTTCTAGAGCTATAACAGAGCTGAGAAAATGTGAATTATATTTGATAGACTTGCCAATAATGAGATTGATCTGAGAAAATATGATTATATCCCATAATATATCTGACAGTTGTGATATTTCAATGTCACGTGTGTGACTGTGATTCAGTCTGATCATAGCAATGATGTGTGTGTGTGTGTGTGTGTGTTTCTCAGAGATGGAGCTGCTGGGGATCTGGGCAGGCGTCTGAAGGACAGCGCAGAGACGGTGGTCATCGGCGGCGGGTGTGTCGGGGTCAGTCTGGCATATCATCTGGCCAAAGCCGGACAGAAGGACGTGGTGCTGCTGGAAAAGTCGGAGCTGACGGCCGGATCCACATGGCACGCGGTACGGGCACGGGTCAAGGGTCAGACACGACACAATAAAAGTGTCACCGTATAATCGGTGCAGCCTAATGTTAGAGTTGCAGGTTTGACTCTCAGTACTCACTGCTCCTAATGTGAGCGCACTGGATGGGTTAAAGGACAAACTCAGTGTGGGTTACCATACTTGGCCTTCACATTAAGGCTCAAACTACATTTATGTATCGTTTAGGAAACACATGAGCACACAGTGGTTGGTTGTTACAAAACCTGTTTGCTGATAAAAGTGATGTGAAAACGAGATTCTTGTTCAGCCTGAAGACTTCTGTGTTGTAGAATAAACAAACTGAGCCTCCAGTAGTGCTCCGTCTGCTCCTCTCACACTGACTCACATCCTCTTCTGAACAAACATTTAAGACGTTTGATCCTCTTCTGTTAGTAGTTAAGCAGTATGATGGCCGTTCTGTCCACCTGGACTCTGTGTTTCAGCTGTAAGAGATTAAAAACATGACGGCCGACGGTGAAATGGACAGTTGGATGAAGTGTGATTGAACTATTCCTGGTTAAATAGGAAACAACTTCACTTAACTTCAAAGTATTTGACAGCTTACACTGCAGAAAATAATCTGAATTTAAACTTAATTCAAAGGGAAAACAAGTTTGCTAGTTAGTGTGCACATCCACTGCTAGTTATTGTGCAAGTGCTCTACTAGTAGTTAGTGTGCATGTCCACCATCCACTACACGTTAGTGTGCTTGTTCACTACAAATTAGTGTGCTTGTTCAATACAAGTTAGTGTGCACGTTCACTACAAATTAGTGTGCTTGTTCAATACAAGTTAGTGTGCTTGTTCACTACAAATTAGTGTGCACGTTCACTACAAATTAGTGTGCACGTTCACTACAAATTAGTGTGCTTGTTCAATACAAATTAGTGTGCACGTTCACTACAAGTTAGTGTGCTTGTTCACTACAAATTAGTGTGCTTGTTCAATACAAGTTAGTGTGCTTGTTCACTACAAATTAGTGTGCACGTTCACTACAAATTAGTGTGCACGTCCACTACAAGTTAGTGTGCTTGTTCACTACAAATTAGTGTGCACGTTCACTACAAGTTAGTGTGCACGTTCGCTACAAGTTAGTGTGCACGTTCGCTACAAATTAGTGTGCACGTTCCCTACAAATTAGTGTGCACGTTCACTACAAGTTAGTGTGCTTGTTCACTACAAATTAGTGTGCACGTTCCCTACAAATTAGTGTGCACGTCCACTACAAGTTAGTGTGCTTGTTCACTACAAATTAGTGTGCACGTTCACTACAAGTTAGTGTGCACGTTCGCTACAAGTTAGTGTGCACGTTCGCTACAAATTAGTGTGCACGTTCCCTACAAATTAGTGTGCACGTTCACTACAAGTTAGTGTGCTTGTTCACTACAAGTTAGTGTGCACGTTCACTACAAGTTAGTGTGCACGTTCACTACACGTTAGTGTGCACGTTCACTACAAGTTAGTGTGCACGTTCGCTACACGTTAGTGTGCACGTTCGCTACACGTTAGTGTGCACGTCCGCTACAAATTAGTGTGCACGTTCGCTACAAGTTAGTGTGCACGTTCGCTACAAGTTAGTGTGCACGTTCGCTACAAGTTAGTGTGCACGTTCGCTACAAGTTAGTGTGCACGTTCGCTACAAGTTAGTGTGCACGTTCGCTACAAGTTAGTGTGCACGTTCGCTACAAGTTAGTGTGCACGTTCACTACAAGTTAGTGTGCACGTTCACTACAAGTTAGTGTGCACGTTCACTACAAGTTAGTGTGCACGTTCACTACAAGTTAGTGTGCACGTTCACTACAAGTTAGTGTGCACGTTCACTACAAGTTAGTGTGCACGTTCACTACAAGTTAGTGTGCACGTTCGCTACAAATTAGTGTGCACGTTCGCTACAAGTTAGTGTGCACGTTCGCTACAAGTTAGTGTGCACGTTCGCTACAAGTTAGTGTGCACGTTCGCTACAAGTTAGTGTGCACGTTCGCTACAAGTTAGTGTGCACGTTCGCTACAAGTTAGTGTGCACGTTCGCTACAAGTTAGTGTGCACGTTCGCTACAAGTTAGTGTGCACGTTCGCTACAAGTTAGTGTGCACGTTCGCTACAAGTTAGTGTGCACGTTCGCTACAAGTTAGTGTGCACGTTCGCTACAAGTTAGTGTGCACGTTCGCTACAAGTTAGTGTGCACGTTCGCTACAAGTTAGTGTGCACGTTCGCTACAAGTTAGTGTGCACGTTCGCTACAAGTTAGTGTGCACGTTCGCTACAAATTAGTGTGCACGTTCGCTACAAATTAGTGTGCACGTTCACTACAAGTTAGTGTGCACGTTCGCTACAAATTAGTGTGCACGTTCGCTACAAGTTAGTGTGCACGTTCGCTACAACTTAGTGTGCACGTTCGCTACAAGTTAGTGTGCACGTTCACTACAAGTTAGTGTGCACGTTCGCTACAAATTAGTGTGCACGTTCGCTACAAGTTAGTGTGCACGTTCGCTACAAGTTAGTGTGCACGTTCGCTACAAGTTAGTGTGCACGTTCGCTACAAGTTAGTGTGCACGTTCGCTACAAGTTAGTGTGCACGTTCGCTACAAGTTAGTGTGCACGTTCGCTACAAGTTAGTGTGCACGTTCGCTACAAGTTAGTGTGCACGTTCGCTACAAGTTAGTGTGCACGTTCGCTACAAGTTAGTGTGCACGTTCGCTACAAGTTAGTGTGCACGTTCGCTACAAGTTAGTGTGCACGTTCGCTACAAGTTAGTGTGCACGTTCGCTACAAGTTAGTGTGCACGTTCGCTACAAGTTAGTGTGCACGTTCGCTACAAGTTAGTGTGCACGTTCGCTACAAGTTAGTGTGCACGTTCGCTACAAGTTAGTGTGCACGTTCGCTACAAGTTAGTGTGCACGTTCGCTACAAGTTAGTGTGCACGTTCGCTACAAGTTAGTGTGCACGTTCGCTACAAGTTAGTGTGCACGTTCGCTACAAGTTAGTGTGCACGTTCGCTACAAGTTAGTGTGCACGTTCACTACAAGTTAGTGTGCACGTTCACTACAAGTTAGTGTGCACGTTCACTACAAGTTAGTGTGCACGTTCACTACAAGTTAGTGTGCTTGTTCACTACAAATTAGTGTGCACGTCCACTACAAGTTAGTGTTCAAGTGTTGTCTTAGTTAAAGTCTCCAGAGAACAGCACGTCTCTTCTCAGTCTCTCCAATTCTCTTTCAGCATATTCAGTCAGCAAAAACAAGCTCAGACACTCTCTGACAGGTGTAACACAAACACACTGACACACACCTGTTGCCGTCTGTCAGAGTGGTGTGAACTGGCCTTAACATGCATGTGCTCCACTAGTTAGTGTGCAAGTGTCTGATGATGTCATCATCCACAGGCGGGACTCACCACATATTATCATCCGGGCATTAATCTGAAGAAGATTCATTATTACAGTATCAAACTCTTCGAGCAGCTGGAGGCCGAGACGGGACAGGTGAGACGCATCAGTCATGTTTACTAGAGCTAGAGAGATTCATTCGCTCAGTGTGTTGAAGGTGATCGTGGTGTGTTTGTGCCACAGGCCGTGGGCTTCCATCAGCCGGGCAGCATCAGAATCGCGTCCACTCCGGTCCGAGTCGACGAGCTCAAGTATCAGATGAGCCGAACTCACTGGCATCCTACGCCACAGTTCCTCATCGGCCCGGAGAAGATCCAGCAGCTCTTTCCTCTGCTCAACATGAACAAGGTACAGCTGAGTACTGCTCGGCTAAAATGATATTGTGGAGAGAAAAAAAAACAGTGTATAAGACACATTTTATTATTACATTCAGGAATAATGTAAAATACTAGTAAATAAAACAAAAAATACACACGTGTGAAGATGTGAAGGCGTTTCTCTGTGTGTGTCAGGTGTTGGCGGGTCTCTATAATCCGGGCGACGGTCACATCGACCCGTACTCTCTGACGATGGCTCTGGCGGCAGGAGCGCGGATGTACGGTGCTCAGATCTATCCTCACGCTCCGGTCACAGGCCTCACGCCGACCGCTGATGGCAGATGGGACGTCCAGACTCCACACGGAACCATCCGGGCCAATCGCATCGTCAATGCCACAGGTTAGGCCACACCCCCATATGTTAGACCACACCCCTATATGTTAGACTACACACCAAATTTACAAAACTACACACCCCGTTTATATTTCGGAGTTCCAGCTGTCTGACCTCATGTGAACTCCAGAAGAGATTCTGGAAGTTTGAGGGTTCTTAAGTCTGTTTTAGACCATTTAAGGCCATAAAAAGATCTGGCCATAACCGTTTTAGGTTTGATGTTAAGAACTGTGTGACGCGTCATATAGAAGAGTGAAGTCACTCAAGACTCCCTAAACGAATCTGATTGATAATCAATGATCTGATCTCTGTGTGGGTTTTTCTGTAATAGTTTGATGTGCTGAAGCAGCGGTGATAAGACGTTCAGGCACAGGCTGTGCCGTCACACGGGCCTAAAGGCCGATCACTGACCTCTGACCTCTGCTATAGCAAACACACCTGATAATGTCCCAGAGATCTGCTGCTGTCGGCTGTATTCTGAGCGTTTGGTTCACCTCTGAAACGAGGTGCTGGACGTGTAGTGTGTGATCCAGAGATCAGATGCAGTCAGACTTTTCTCTGTTTCCTTTTCCTGTCTAAAGTTTCCTGTTTCTGTGGAATGAAATGAGCAAAGCAGAATCAAATCTGTGTATGAATGAA